>NC_081546.1:4042854-4048600 GCF_901000735.1 Corylus avellana
TGAGATGAATAGTGTTGTACCAAAATAATGGCAAAACCGTTTATCAAACGGTGCCCTAATAGAGTCATTTCCTTTATCACAGTCTCTACATAAACATCCCATGAGCAAGTAAGAAAATAAGCTAAAATCAATAGTTTTATTTTGAATTTTTTTATTTTTTTATTTTTTTTATTTTTTTTATTGATTCGTAGGTCTAGGGCTACTTTGGAATGAAAAAAAAGGACAATAAAAGGAAAGAAGTGTATCACTGTCGGTATTTCATATTTGGTTGGGTCCAAAAGCACATTCTGCTAATCTGGCAATGTAGCATCATTGGCACGTTTAATTATAAGCTTCACAACTCGAATGGACCACACATCTACAAAACTGGGCCAATTATTTTGTCCCCTGTTGTTTTTCCATTGCTCTCAAAGCTTTCTATTTTGACCCAAAAAACAATTCTTATACATCAAATAATTTGAAAAATCACGAAAGCGTCAACTTTAAGGAAGGAAAGGGAATTATGAAAGTTATGGATAACATTACTCAAAAGAGAGAAAAAAAAAAAAAAAAAAAAAAAAAGTTGTGTTTGAACGGTTCAATTAGGTGAGGCCGAATTATAGAGAAAACTGTCCGAACAAGTGGAGCCGGACCAATAGTTTTATATTAACTTTTCACATCCTTTTGACTTTTATTCATCAATCCCTTAAATAAAAAGATCATGAAAGAGGGGAATTCTTTTGGTCAGCTACTAATGTTAGTCGTCCCATATGTGTGATTCATGATCGATAGGTCAGCAACTAAGCATAAACTGTCGGGAAAAGGGTGATGTATTTTCACACGTGGGACCCATTCATGGTATTATGACACATGCATAGTTTCGTTCCATAGTGAACACATGACGAATTCTAAATTACACCAAACTAAAGGTACCAAGAAAAAAAAAAGAAAAGAAAAGAAAAGAAAATTCATGAACCATTTAGGGCATGTTTAAGATTGTGTTTGATAAGCCTAAAAATACTTTTAACACTAAAAAAGTCGGTTTGAAAAAAAAAAAAGTATTCGTTTGGTAAAAAATTTAAAGCGGTTTTAGGTGTTCAAAAAGCCTAAAAATTACCAAAAAACACTTTTGACAAAAGCTTAAAAATGAAGATTTTACCCAAAAACGCTTTTTGACTTAAGAGCTTTATTTGTCAAATGCAATCTCAAACAGACACTTTCTCCTATGAGCTTTCTCTAAATTTTTCTTTTATAATTTTGAACTTTAAAGTGTGCAGTGTGCACCACATCTTAGAATTTGATTTTCAATATATAACTAGCGTTTTTCTTGAGTCGCTTGTGAATTTAAAAGTTCCTCTCCTTCACCTTAGATTGACCAATGGTCCAATGGCATCCCCTCAATCTTGTTTGAAGTGATTATACATATGCATGAAAATGCCTTTCAAGGTGAAATTTCTTGAAATATAGAATGTTGTCTGATATTATAGTTTTTACTATAATTTTTTCTTATAAATTAACTTGACAGTTCACTTAGTTAGCCACTAAACTATTAAATATAGTAACACTCTTAACAATTGTAATACTCTAAATATTCTCCTTAAAAATAACTAAATCAACGTATAATATGCACTTCCACGCATGTGTCCAGTGGCGAACCTACATTAGTCCTTGGGGGGGTTTCGCCAACCCAAAAGTTTTTAGAACTCTTACTTTTATACCGTGATTCCCTCCTTCAATTCATATGAGAAGTCTATGGCAAATTAGAAGAATTTTGTATTCCAAAGGAAAATTATCTTTTAAGATGATTTTATAGATATGTAACTTTTATTATAGTACTTATGACTTAATTTTTATTTGAGCTGATACACGCCTAAAAAGACTATATATATTTATTTATTAGGTAGGGTCGGGGCAAATTGGCATTACTATGGGTTAAATACTAAATACCCCATGAGGTTTAGTTGTTTTATTTTTTCCTTCTTAGGGTTTGATTTTTATTACAGGAGGTCTATGTGGCTTTGATAATAGACCAAATTAGTCCTTTGTCAATTGACTGTTAGTTGACTTAATGAAAGTCCACGTGGACCAATCAAATGTTGACACGTGGATAAATTGCCGGCATGGGTAGTGGCGCAGCGGCGGTGTGATGGATGGTTAATGTGAAAAGTGGATGAAGAGTTCTTTTAGGGTTTTAATTTAGTATGATCCGGTGTTTTGTTCTTATTTTGTTATCTTGTTCCAAATTGAGGTGTCAACCTCTTATTGGTAGGCACAAAGGTCTTGATTTGTGTCAAGACTTTATAGAAGTTATTCTCATTAGAGAGATATTTAACAAAAATCATTAAGCGCATGTTTGAGATTGCGCTTGAGATGCCTAAAAATGCTTTTAACACTCAAAAAACTCGTTTAAAGGAAAAAGTATTTGTTTGGTAAAAAAATTAAAAGCGTTTTTAAGGGTCAAAAAATCCAAAAAATGGCCAAAAAACACTTTGGCAAAAGCTTAAAAATAAAGCTTTTGCCCAAAAGCTATTTTTGACTTAAAAACTCTATTTCTCAAACGCAATCCCAAACATGCTTTAAGTGTCTCATCTCCGATTACGAAGTGTTAAAATATTAATTAAATGATTAAGTTCATTAATCTTTATTATTAGTTTAAGCTTGATTTAACATGATATCAGAAGAAATATTATTAGATAAGTAGTAATTTAACATAGTATTAAAAGAAATGTCACGAGTTTGAACAATAGTTTTACAATATATCGATCTCATTTATTGAGAAAAAATTTAAGTTTACATATGAAAGAAAGTATGAAAATATTAATTAAATAATAATATTTTCATGTGTTGGGATGTTGATGTAGCACGAAAGTGTGGTATACACATTTGAATTGAAATTAATGTGTGGCAGGGCCAACACGACAGGGGACAGAATTGGGGAGATTTGGAAGTCCCAAGGAAATCTGGAGGTGGGACCAGGAATTCCTATTCTGTGCTTGGACTTTTGCTACCCAAAGTTCATACTTTCAGACACTGCAGATCAAATCTGGGATATTTCTCTCGAGTTGTCTTTCCAAGATTGATTTTTCTCTCGTAGTCAGATCTCACCCGTATCGCTGAAGCTGATTTATGGCGATTGGTGTGGACCAGAGGTGAGCTAATCTCACAGCGCGATTTCTTCTTGGTTGTCATCACAATCTCACCTCCCCGCCCAGCCTGAAGAAGCACATTTTACACCCCCCCCCAAAAAAAAAGAAGTACCGCGTATTTGCCTCAAAGTAATCAAAACAACTGTTGAAAAAATACAGGAACATGACAGCCACAAATTACGGACGGTCACGTATTGGATACGGGCTTGTGCTCTTTTGCATGTGTTGCAAAATGAATCCCCCCCCCCTCAACCTTCTTCAGCCTCTCTCGCATTCTTTCATCGGTAAACAAACTTGTCGATGCATATGTTGTATATTTTTAAAAAAAACAGTGACGTTCTAATAAAATACATCAGATACTCTCGTCCCTGCCATGTTTATAATCCATAACATCATTTAGGGATGTCCCATTTGTCCATCTTCAAAAAACTAAATATACAACATATATGCATATGTTGTATATTTTTAAAAAAACAGTGACGATCTAATAAAATACATCAGATACTCTCGTCCCTGCCATGTTTATAATCCATAACATCATTTAGGGATGTCCCATTTGTTCTACCAAAAATATATACATATTCATGCGTATCTACATTCATCCGTACTGAATGGTGTATTTATAACCCTTATCTATTATAATTAATCTACAAAAACTAAATAAATAAAAAAATACTTGATCCAAAATTTAAGCATTTTCTTTGGTGGGGACCCTAAACAAATTAATTATAGCTAGCTTATAACTTATAAGGTTGTTCTAGTACATCTACCGAGCTAGGTTCGTTACGAGAACCCTAAATACAATAAATATAGCTTAAATGTCGTTAGCCTTTGGCATGAATTACTAGGTGATGACATGCATATATGGGTAATACGTACAACTCTTTTGTTTGGTGTATTTATTTATTTTTAATATGACATGTATAAAGGTTAAAAGAATTTTGAGTGTCTTGAAAATATGGTGTATGTTTTCGTAATATATATTATTGGTCCGAACGTTTCTTCGGTTATTGACACATTAGATTAATTTCTTTCATATTAATCACAATTGTAACAAAATTCCAACTAGTTTTTAGGTAATATTAATTTTGATGCGTTATATTTCAACTTGAAAAAGCTTATAAGTTCCTCAAATTAACCAAAACTTTGGACCGTTTTGTATGGTTGTTTTTGTTTGAAACATATATATGTGGGATAGAATGAAGTAAGAATCGAATTGAATATATTTTGCAAGTGTTTACGTTATGTGTTTAATTATGATTAGACTTGTTAAAAACACTCAAAACAAAAGTGTGATAAAAAAATAGTGTAACAAACAAAGTCATGACTTTTTACTTATTCATTTGAAGTCTCTCTAAGTTTGACAAGATTTGCACGTTTGCCAATGGATTTTCCCATTAAATCCATGTAATTCGAAGTGAACCCTCGTGTGTGAATTTATAACTTACACATTAATCCATAACGTTACAGTTAAAAGAATATTAAAAAACACATTAACTGTGAATATTAATTAAACAAAGACTTAAATTAAATCTCTATAAATATTATATGTCACCACGCACTACACGTCCTTAATTAGAAGGTCAAACGATATATATTGAAATGAATGATAGATTAAAATTGACGTAATGTGTTATAAATTCCTTACTAATAAGCCAACCTTTTCATTTAAACAAACCTACCAAAAAAAAAAAAAAAAAACATAGCCACATTTAAAAAGCAATTATATTTACAAAGAAAAACCTACCTAGCATAAGAAACATCATTTTGCATGCATCTATATTTTCAACGTACAATAAGTAATTAATTAATAGATATTCCTAAAAAAAAAAAAAATTTAACATCAATTACAAGCTCACAAATACTCAATCCCATACATTATTGAAACATCATGCGAATATATGACAAAATGAAACATAAAATTCTGCAATATACAACATAATGTATATATTTTATATATTCTGCAATATATATATATATTACCTAAAAACTATATAAAATAAAACAATATAGAACAACACAATATATGCATATATATATATATATATCTGCAATAATAAAACAATAGTATATATCAAATAAAACAACATAAAACAACACAATATATGCATATATATATTAATCTGCAATAATAAAAAACAATAGTATATATAAAATAAAACAAAATATATATATATATACCTGCAGGTGAGATGGAGGAGATTGGCGGAGCAGATTCGGCCGGAGAATCGCCGGAGACGGCAACGGCGAAGTGGAGGCGGCGGCCGGCGACGGGGAGTGAGCTAGCTAGAGAGAGTGGTACGTACGGCGCTCCGGCAGAGAGATAGAGCTGATCACGGCCGGAGAAAATGTAGGAGAAGGTAGAAGAAAATGTTGAAGAGTGAGAGAGGAGATATGCAGAAGAACAAAAGCTGCAGGGGCTGGCGCCTGGCGGGAGAGAAGAGAGACGAGCTGGGTGGGGGATGAAAGCTGCAGGAGGGAAAATCAAAAAAAATAAAAAATAAAATATCAGTGTGGTAGGTGCGTGCGATGGGACGGCCAGCAGGCTCTGGCCTTCCCAAGGCACGCTCCTGACGCGCCACATAGGCACGTCAGGAAATATATATATATATATATATATA
>NC_081546.1:4048663-4064731 GCF_901000735.1 Corylus avellana
AATATAGTATTAATTATATTAATACTAATATAATTTCCATTTTCCTCTTTTGTATTTCATTTGAGTTCTCATGTATTTTGTTTTATTTGATGTACATGAATATATATATATATAGTGCAATTAATCTTACAAACAACAATTTTCATTTTAATGTGCATGGCTAAAACCTAATTGATATATAGCGTACATGATATATATATATATATATATATGTGTGTGTGTGTGTGTGTGTGTTTGTCAAAACGTTAATATCATCGATCACCAATATTGTTACTTTAATTATTTTAATTAATGAAATACCAAATTTGGTATCTCACAATTAAATGAACGAGATCGAGAAAAATGCATGTTATACGTACATATATATATATATCCTTTAGTATAATTTGAACCATGCATGCACGTTAAATTCATGTTATATAAATATCCTTTTGCATGGTTTTGCTATATATATATATATATATATGGTATCTCGAGTAAAACATGGCTAACCGTTGGAATTTTTTTTTAAGTTTTGAATGTTCAAATGGAATGGGTTACGGTACATGCCACGTGAAGAAAAGTATATATTAAAGTACTGGTCGGTGCTTGTTTTCTAAAAATTAATTTTATTGAATGTTAATTGGGATTCGATCATACTGTACAATATTAAATTACCCTGATAATGTTGGGATCATATATATATATATATATATATATATATATATATTTATTTATATTTGTATAGTATAATTGTTGACGTGTAAAGTAACACGTCAAGAATTGTTGATGTCATTTTGACACGTTAAGAATTGTTGACGTGTCACTTTGACACATCAATAATTATTGACGTGTCATTTTGACACGTCAACAATTCTTGACGTGTCACTTTGACACGTCAACAATTGTTGACGTTTCACTTTGACACGTCAACAATTATTGACGTGTTAGTATTTGACACGTCAGTAAATAATCAATCCATTATTTATTAATTTTAAAATAATGTTAGATTAAATTTGACTCAAATTTACTGACATGTTGAAAACAACACGTCAGTAAATGCTGACGTGTTGAAATCAACACGTCAGGAATTCTTGACGGGTAGATTTTAACACGTCAGTAAATAATTTGTTGACGTTCTACTTTTGACACGTCAGTAGTTACTGACGTGCCAAAAAATATTACTGTTTAGCACGTGAAGAAATGGCCGGTTTTTTGTAGTGAATTAAGTTTACTGAGAGCATGATATGCAAGAGGATACTAGTAAAACCATAAGAACTTTCCTTACCCCAAAATGTAACCATCATTTTGAGAAATAATAAAGCTAATTAAAATAACAACCTTACAATATAGAATGAGATCACTTGGGAGCTTATTCCTCTACCCTCTAGGAAGCACACATTTGTTACAAATGGGTATATACTATCAAACATCACCCTCTTGGGTATGTTCATGATCCCCTCAAGGCTTGATTGGTTGCTAAGGGCTACACTCAGACCTATGGTGTTGAGTATGATTATACATTTTCTCATGATCATGTGACAAAAATCTCTTATATATGTTCGCTTGTTGGTTTTTCTTGCTATCAAATCTTGATTGACTTCTTTATCAATTAGATGTGAAAAGAATGTCTTTCTTCATGGTGATCTACTTATGGAGGTTTATATGGAGCACCTACTTGGGTTTGTTTCTCAGGAGAAGTGTCAAGGCAGTGTTTGCAAATTGAAGAAGGCTTTATATGGTCTCAAGCAATTACCGAGAGCATGGTTTGAAATTTTTTTTGAAGCAGTGATCTCCATCAGTGCCAGACAAATCGCTCAGTCTTTCAGTTCCATATAATTGTGCCATGCCCCAAAAACCCAAAACGATATGATAGCGTACAACTATCAATACAACAAACTCTAAAATTGAAACGATACAACCAGAGCAACTAAAAATTCATCCACACAATGTCCAAAGTCCACATATCATTGGTATACATCAAAAGATCACATGCAATAACAATATATTCCAGCAAATTCTAAATCCCAAGCGAAACGAAAGGTCTCCAAGAACAACCATTTAAGTAAATCTAAAACATAAACATGTCCATCACTACTCCATAAACGAAAATATTGAGCAAAGCATCACGAACTCGCACCAAAAGACTCCAAATCCTCCAAAGTTTTGCTAGAAGAATCTCGATCTGCTATATTATCTGAAAAATGTTAATCAGATTTAATGAGTCACCTCAGTAATAGAATTGGTTAATCTAGGTGTGAGATCGAGCAGTGTATACTTACATACCCCTTATTTCATAAGATTTTTTTAAAAAAATTAGTAAATAACTTGAAATTATCATATCCAAATACATAAAACTCACCGCCCTGGCCAGGTCTTGGCATTCTATGTGGTCCTTTGAATTGGACCGATAAATATAATGCCCTTTGAATAAGAGCATTGACCTTCAAATCATGCCTAAATAATTAAGTGCATGTTTGGGATTGCGATTTACAGCACCAAAAGGGCTTTTAGGTTCCAAAAAGCACTTTCAAGGAAAATAAATGTCCTTCGGATCAGACCAATAAAAATAATACTCTTCGAATCAAAGCATTGCCGTTCGAAATTATGTCTAATATCACTTGCACTTATCTTGGAGTGTTTCAAACATATATAATTCAAGGTGATATTCAAAATATTATACTCAACATGCATGTCAATACTAAAATTTACAACATCAAGCACAAATTAACAAGGTAATTTTTCAGTTTACCTCAAATCATGGTAAAATCTATATTCTTAAATAAATTCTCATATTTTCACCATATATATGTTTAACATATTCAAAAAAGTCATTAAAAAAAAAAAAAAAACACATAATATAAAAATAATACAGTAAATTCCAGTAACTGTTAATTCTTTGTAAAACATCAAATTCAAGTATTTGAAAATAAGCCAAATTAAACAATTCTAATTAATTACCTCATGTGCAAACACCAATATCCAAGAGTTTATTACTCCTATCAAAGTATGCAAACAATCAAACATTAGTACCTCTATAATTTAGCAGATCACAAAACCAAATTTCTCCTTAAAGATTCTAATTTGGTCCTATTCAAAAATGGTTTCAATGTATATATATAGGCAGTAAAAATGATGAGTTTATTGTAATAGATGACTTACGATAAGCGAATAAGCTGGAAGAGCACCCAAAGTAACAAAAGCAGAAGCCCCCAAAGTAGAGGAGACATTATTCTACGATCCTTTTGCCCTTGTCTTTAGGCTTGGGATCATCAGAGCTGCTGGTTGTATTGGGCTCAGCTGCTTTGTCCTCTTCGTTTGGCTTGGCCGTATTTTCTTGATGAATGAGATCCCAGGTTTGGCTTAACCGTCTTATTGTTTCCTTAAACTCCACCTCATCATTTTGGTACAAAAGACGGAACCCACACTTTTGCACTGTCAAGCCTAGGCAATCAATAGCAACTGAAGCCTCAATGAAACTGCTCTGCTGATTCATACAGTTTAGAAACGACACGCGTGGTATAAAAGACAGCCAAATGAAACCACTTAGCTGCAACAACTTGAGATGATGATCTTTAGTGAGGCAATACTTATGCAGAGGTTCCAGACTACCAATATTTGTTTCCAAGTAACAAATAAGGTTGCAAGGAAGTAGTTGTGAATCCAGATTGTCAACAATGGTAGTCCCATCATCCTGGAGTGAGAAAGAAACACAGAAAGCAAGTCCCATCCAAGTAGAATCATTGTACAAATTTGAAGGTAGAGAAATTGTCAGCTGTGGCTCATCACTCTGATGGCTGAACCAGTCTAGAATGTCATTTGGAGGAAAACAAGAGTTATAGACAAGGCATCGATCAAAGTCCTGTAAAATAGAAATATTGTGTATGATGAGTGATCAAAGTGAAAGAAAGGGAGAGGAAATAATACCTTAATTTGTGGCAAATCAAATACTCATAACTCAATAGTTTCTTAATTACCGAAAGGTTGCTTTGGTTACTTACTTGATTCTTAATATGCGGATGATCATTTTTGCTCTTGGCTTTAAGCCTGGGATCAAGGTGAGAGTCCTCATCAGAGATGCTGGTTGTACTGGACTCAGCTGCTTTATCCTCCTGGTTTGACTTAACCATCTTTTCATTAGCAATAGTTGAATATTGATGATTAACATTCCAGGTTGTAGACAACGAGGCCGTGTAGTGTCTTATTGTTTCCTTAAACTCTATCTCTTCGTTCTGGTACAAAAGACGGAATCCACACTTGTGCACAGTCAAGCTTGGGAAATCGGTTGTAATTGAAGCCTCAACGAAGCTGCTCTGATTCAACCAGTTTGGAAACGACCCACGTGGTATATGAGAGAGCCAAATGAATCCACCTAGCCGTAACAACACGAGATTTTCTTTAGTAGGGCTATACACATGGGGGGAATCCAGACTACCAATATCGGTTTCCAACAGACAAATCAAGTTGCAAGGAAGTTGTGAATCCCGATTGTCAACAATTGTAGTCCCATCCTTCTGGAGTGAGAAAGAAACACAGAGTGCAAGTCCAATCCAACTAGGATCATCGTACAAATTTGGAGGAAGAGAGATTGTGAGTTGGGGCTCATCACTCCGATGGCTGAACCTCTCCAGAATTTCATTTGGAGGAAAACAAGAGTTATAGACAAGGCATCCATCAAATTTGTTTGCCTCATTCTCATACTTGTTATACAAATGGGTCTTGAAGAGTATTTCCTTAAAAAACTCTTCATCATTTTGATACAAAAGATGGAGTCCACACTTGTGCACCGTCAAGCCTGCAGGGCAATTGCTAATTTCAGCCTCAATGGAACTACATCGATTCAACCACTTTGGAAAACACTCACGTGGTAAATAAACCAGCCATATGAATCCATCTAGATTTAACAAGCAAAGATCATCTTCGTGGAGGCAATAGCTATGGGGATGCCCTACACCAAAAGTACCGTTTTCAGATGCAAACACAAAGCGACAATGAACTTGTGAATCCGGACTGCCAAAGAGGACTGAAAAAGAAGCAAACAGAGCAAGTCCTGTCCAAGTAGGATCATTGTAGAAATTTGGAGGAAGAGGGATTCCCACTTTAGGCCCATCACTTGGATGGCTGAACCAATCTAGAATTATTCCGCCACTTTGAGGAAAACAAGAATCATAGAAATGGTGTCGATGGAAGTCCTGCAAAACAGAAATATATAATTTTGTGTCTAACGAGTTAGAGTTAATATTAGTATTCTTTGCAGAGTTGATTCTTACGTCAATACAATTGTATGGAACCACTGAAGGTCGTGCCGCCTCATCATCAGGGTTTTGCCTCTTATTACTTTTTTCTTGATCAACCATAAATTGGCGCGCGAAATCCGAATACTCAGAAATCAAGGCGTTGCATTGTTTTAGATTTTGCTCAAATTCTACCAGATCACGCTGGTACAAAAGACGAAGCCCACATTCCTTCACCATCACACCTGGCCAATCACTTAGAAATGAACCTTCAATGTGGTTGCATTGGCGCAACATATTCTTAAATGACTCCCCCGGTACGTAGGATATCCAAATGAATTCACCTACATTAACTAACCACGTGATTTCTGCTTTACTAGTTACGCAACTAAGGCTTAATTCATCATCCATACCAGCAACGGTACTTCGGAATTGACAATATAGGAATTGCGGAATTTCTGAAACCATATTCTCAAGGAGGGTTTCTCGATCCCCGCCAATTGAAAAACAAACACATAGAGCGACTCCCATCCAATTGTTATCATTGTACAAATTTGGTGGTATCTCAATTGCCACCGAATGCCTACCACTCTGATGAGTGAACCACTCTTGGGTTTCTTTATTTGGAGGGAAGCAATTATTATATAACAAGAGCGGATTAAAGTCCTGTAACATAGAAATACAGCATCCAATCAGAGAGAGAGAGAGAAAGAGAGAAACATGATTGTGGGAAAAGGATAGTACTGGAATCGAGAGTATCCAGTAATTAATGGCCAAGATCTTTCTAAAAATATATTGGAATAGGATTTTTTACTGTAGAATATTCAGTTAATTTATGGTTAGAATTTCTTTTTAAAAATCCTAAAAGTCACAAATATGACAAATGTCCACTAACTAAAAATAATAATAAAATATTATTTTAGATTTAAATTAAAATAAAAAAATAAAATTACAAAATATTAAGGGGTGGTTCAGCGCTTCAGTCACCCCAAGGGCCAAATTTAAAAAAAAAAAAAAAAATTCCGTTTGGCCCTTGGGAGAGGCTTCGGCCACCCCAGACAGCCGGTCTGGGGTGGCCAACCACCCCTTAATATTTTATAATTTTGTTTTTTATTTTTATTTAAACCTAAAATAATATTTTATTATTATTTTGGTTAGTGGACAAGTGTCCTATTTGTGGCTTTAGAATTTCGAAGAAGAAATTCTAGCTATGAACTAGATATTTTTCAGTCTATTTTGAACTGGAGAAGATCCTATATTGGGGTTATAAATAGAATATATGTCTCATTAATAAAAAAATAAAAAATATTATATATATTTTAAAAATAATTAAAAAAGAAAACAATATAAATTAAAAAAAAATAATGAAATATTAAGGCCAGTTAGGGCTGGGTGGCTTCGGCCACCCCATGACCCTTGGGGGTGGGGGGTGGATCAGCCACTCACAAGTGCTAAATCATTTTTTTTTTTTTTTATTTGGCCTTTAAGAGTGACTGGACCACCTCTCATGGCCATGAAACCACCCCAACTTTAACTGGGGTGGTTAGCCGGTCCAAAAAGGACTGGACAGGATCCGGATACATGAGGATTGTCAGTTATCAGAATTATTGTTACCAGTGGGCCCGTTTGGTAGAATGGCTTGGGAGTTCCGAGTCGTTCGACACTAGAATGCTCCGGATGAAAGGGCTGAATGGGAACCCTTCTTCGAGTTCGAGGGCGTGGGTCCTCCTCATAAGAGTTGTCAGGTCTTGGGACGTTCTCATGATACATGGGCAACATTTTATAGACCGTTGGCTCATTCTTCTTGGAAGAGTTACGGATGAGATGCATATAGTCAGCATACGAGGTCACGAGTTGTACAATTGTATGAGTAAACTCGTCGAAATTGTGCCGGTATACAAGATTGACCCCACACTTGACAGCTGAAGACACGTCTGGAGTATCACTTACAAACGAGAATTTAGCCCAACTCATTTGATTCCAAACATGTTTCCCCATATAGTTCCCACTCGGTGTGAATGACAACCACAGGAATGCACGTTGGTATAACGAAATTAATACCTCGTCTTCACTGATGCTATAGGATGTTGATATCGGCTTCATACCACCAATGTCGGTTTGCACTTCACAAATGACGCGATGAGGAAGAAATCCTGATTCCAATAAGTTCCTACGAACGGCAGTTGGATGCTTGTGAAATGGGAAAACAGCACAAATTGCAAATCCCATCCAATTTCTATCACTGAACAAATTTTGTGGTATGCCAGTTATCACTGAGTTCCCCTTATTCTGAGTGCAGAACCACTTTGGGATTTCCTTTTCAGGAAAGCAGTGATTATAAATACAGCGGTGGTTGCAGTGGTCCTGTAAAACAAAATGTATGAACAAGAAGTTGTCAAATTCTCCTTTAATTTGATATCCAACTTCATTAATTTTATCGTTAAAAGATCGAAGAATCAAAACAAGTAGAACAATTGTTTTCCGTAGTTGCTGAAGCCTGAAGTGACTAAAGGCCTGTTTGGAATTGCATTTGAGGGGTTTAAAAGTGCGTTTAACACTCAAAAAGTTCGTTTGAAGAAAAAAGTAGTAGTTTGGTAAAAAAATTAAAAGCGCTTTTAAAGGTTCAAAAAGCTTAAAAATAGCCAAAATGCATTTTTGGCAAAAGTTTAAAAATGAAGCATTTGCTAAAAAATGTTTTTTGACTTAAGCTGTATTTCTCAAACGCAATTTCAAACAGGCTCTAAAAGAATTCATTTAAATAATTTGCAGGTAAAGCCATGCACTTTCTCATAGTACGTAATGACTAAAGATGATTCTACATGAACTACTCAATAATAGGAATTGAAATTTCATTTAAAAAAAACACACACACACACAAGGCTCAACCCCAGGCGGTGTACAAAAGTATAAAAGATAAACAGTACCTAACTAAATAATTGAGGAAATATCAAGAAAAAGCATGAAAATTAAGCACATTAGCAAAGTCTAAAAGCAGTTGTCTAGGTAAAAAGTACTGAACAAAAATACTTTAGTTTCACCGACGATTGTGTGTGTGTGAAAGAGAGGGGGAAAGAGAGACCTGCACATATCTTTTAAACCAAGTGTGAAGCATCCTTTTTGTCTCTTCGGTTCCGCTACGCCCATCCCTAAATGGTATGCCTAAAGAAATTTTAGAAGCTGAATTTCTTGAAGTGCCTGCAGCCTCAAATTCTTGATTTGGAAATGTTTCTGGTGAAGTGCAATCCTCGTCTTCTTCTACACTTTCAATACTACTTGGTAGAAGCTGTAGCGTGGATTGAGGCCACCTGCGCGCAGGTATCAAAAAATATACTTATAATTCAATTTAGAAATTTTATATATATATGATGCAGTTGTCAGAGTCAGGTATGATAACAAAATGGTTTCCGGTGAACATTATTTAAACCTTTGTGATGCGAAATTGCAAAGAAAATCTTCTCCATGCTTACACCCTTGCAACATTGCCACTTGATCTAAAAGATTTCCGTAAATAGAATCGTGGTAGGCATCCGGACACCTTACGAGGCACTCCACTAATGTTTGCACAAACTCATCAACGTCTTCCTCGTACACAGCACGAATTCCACACATTGTAATGTCCACACTTGGGTTATTGCTCTGAAATGAAGCCCAAATTTTACTATACCCATTCAACTTAAACGTCACCCGTGGCATAAAACACATAAAAAGTCGATGTGACCCAACAAAAAGGTCTCTAGAGAGCTCAAAGCCCATGCCAATTCCGACAAGATCACCACCTAAAACATCAGAAAACGTTACAAAAATCATTGAATCATCTTGATTGTCACCGGAACAAGCTGGTTGCTTGGGGAGTGTACACAAAGCAAATACAGTGAATCCCAGCCATCTCGTATTATCATTCAAATTTGAAGGCAGCTCCATTTTGATGGCACTAGATACATTTTGATAATTGAACCAGCGGGGGGGAGCCGCCATCTTAACCTGAGGAAAAATATATTCATAGGAGTGGTATCGTGCAGGGTCTCCCTGTAAAATATACAAATAAATATATATAGTGTTCAGTGAGTGAGAGAGAAAAATAGATACATAAATTATGGTTTTCAATGAATAAATATAGGGGAAAGACCTGATACAATAGTGAAAGCAATGACTTGAGTTGTCTGTTAAGCCTGGGGCTCGAGTAACTTTGGCCACTGGGTTGTCTTTTTTTCCCGGAGTTTAAGTCAGTTTGGCCGCTGGACAGACTGGGTTCCGGTTCATCGACATTGCTTGGGGAAGGGTTCATTGGATATTCTATGGATTCCTGACGTGGGCGGAGGTGTTCAGGGCTCCCCGAAGTTTCTTCGGTTAAATTTTGTACAAACTCTACCATATCTTCCTCGTATACTAAACGCGCACCACACTTTTGAATCTCCACATCTGAGCTGCTGATTGTAATTGAAGGGCTAATGCAGCCGTGTTCATCTAAATGGTCCCTAAACCTTGCATTTGATACATATAGCCGAAGTCCATATGAAAGGGCATATAGTTTGTCTTTAGGGACATTAATAATGATCAGGGGATAATCTTGAAGACCTCCATCGTTGTCCAAGTGATATATGAACTCATGAAAACTTTTTGAGTCGTGACCACGAGGAACAATATTCTTCACTTTAAAAACAATAAACAACGCTATTCCTCTCCAACTGCTATAATTTTCATCTTGACGATCAGGTAGCCGGATTGGTACAGATGACCCTGACTTATTCTGGTGGGTGAACCATTTTGGAATTTCAGTTTGAGGTGAAACGCTATACATTCCATCCACTTGACGAATTTGACCCTGCAAAATATTACAAGGAAAAAGGTAAAAGGATGTTCGATGTGTGTGTATGTGTATGGGAGAGAGAGAGGGAGAGAGAGAGAGAGAGACCTCCATGTATCTCTGCAACAATGGCTTGAAGTGTATATCTCGCAGAGAAAGCTCACGACCTTTGCTTTCTTCATCAATATCATCAGCCGAGTTGAGGCAGTTAATAAACGTCAATCCTGGTTCACCTGAAGTCCACACTATGATTTGATTTGAATAATTTATCAGTGAAGTGCAATGTCGTGCCATTACAGATTGTGTACTTAATGGAATATTTGCTAACGATTCAAGCCTGCTACAATTGTCCAAGTAAAGAACTTTAAGCTTAGGAAGCTGAGAAATGCTTTCAGGCAAGCATGTAAAATGGTTTTTGCTCAAATTTAGAGACTGCAGTGAAGATAAGCAACTAATATCATCAGGGAGAGCTCCGTCCCCCATATTGCAGTCACTTAGATCCAGAGATACTAATGAGCCTAAACCTGACAGAGACTTGATCAACAACGAGTTGGGCTCTGGTTGAACCTTGAATGCGGATAGAATGAGAGTTTGAAGAGATGTCAAACTACAAATGACACTCGGAAAACTCGAAAAGTTGTTGCAGTCTTGAAGATTCAATAAAGACAGGCCAGTTAGATGCACAATTGACAATGGCAGTTCCCCTATGGCAGTCCTGTCCAAATAAAGCTCCCACAAACTTGTCATATTTTGTCCAATCTTTGGAAACTTTTTGAGGCGTGAACAACCAGATAAGACTAAAGTATTAAGAGATTCCAAGTTGATTTCGGGTGGAAGTCTATCAAGACATTTGCAATCTTTCAGATTTAATCGAGTAATCCGTTTATGAACTCCAATAGACGGGTGAACCTCTTCCAATCTTGTGCAACCTTGAAAAATCGCCCTCTCAAGATCTGAAAGTCTAGTGAAGTTAGGAGTCTTGATTAAGTTTTGCGAGTCACGAAGGTTGATGACTTTTAGCTTGCCTAAGTTCTGTGACAAAAGAATGAAAAAATATGTAGCAAATTAAGCAGTCAAGAACTTAATCTAAAAAACAAATGCACTTGCATGAGTAAAAGTCTTACACTAAATTCCTCGGGCAGTTGCTCAATGAGGCTGCCAGGCATAATGAGTTCAACAAGTTTGTTTGGTTGAAAACTCCTTGGCATTGACTTCAAAGGATACTCATGCCATTCCAGCAAATGTAACTCATTAGAAAGATAATTGAGGCCTTGAGGAAGGTGCGCAGTACAAATTCTAAGTAATCTTAGGTTCTTCATCTTTGAGAAGGCGTCCGCATTCAAGCGTACTTGCTTATGTGCTGGTGCATTTAGCAGTATGCCTTCAACTGAATCTGTTCCCTGAAAACCAAGAACAGTTGAACAAGTATTTGGAAAGATATAGCAAAAATTTTCAAAAATTGTACCAGGATGTACTTCTCTTAGTTCATGTCTATATATAATACTATTACACTTACTTTACCATTGTTTAATACTTCAAGGACATCCTCTTCAAGCCACAATCTACTGCGCTTTTCGGGTCTTTCGCATTCCTCAATGACAATTTCCCAACCCATTTGTTGTAGTAAATTATGTATCCACAATTTTCCTCCAAAAGCAGTAATGAGAGATTTATCAATAAGAGCCTTTATGTCAATCTCTGGGATGCACTTACCAGGATCTTCTAGTATATCTGATATTCGATCTTTGTCTTCCCCATTCAAGAAACACGCAACGTCTAAAAATAGTTTTTTCTTTGAAGTACTCAATCTATTGTAACTCATTCTAAGTACTTTTTGAATATTTCTCTCTTCTTTGGGAAGTTCTGGACTTTTTCTTACTCTTTCCAGTTCAGCTTCCCATTGATCTATATTTGTTATACCATACATGGAGGAACCCAAAATTTTAAGAGCTAGAGGGTGGCCGTCAACATATCTTACAAAACCATTGCATATATCCAATAAATCTTCTCCACAAGGGGGTTCGTCGAAGGCTTGTCGAATAAAGAGCTGCAAAGCATCATATGCACTCAGTTTTTTAGCCTTATATACATTTTTCTCTCCACATCTCTTCTCCAACAGGCCCTTATCTTCAGTAGTTAAGATGATTCTACTCCCTGGGCCAAACCAATCACGGTGCCCTGCTAATGTTTCCAGCCTTTTTTCATCTACATCGTCAACAACAATAATTACCCTTTTCTTACTCAGCCTACGACTTGTTATGTTGATTGCCTTAAGCTCATCCCATCTTGGTATTTCACTTTTCAACTTCATATCCCGAAGGAGTTGATCTTGTGAATCATTTAAATCACGCCCTTTGACATCTCTGAGAAAACTGCTAGCTTCAAATTGATGATGGATCATTCCAAAAACAGCTTCTGCAAGAGTTGTCTTGCCTATTCCACTCATCCCACATATCCCTATAAATCGAACATCATCCTTCGGCTCCATTTCAATATACCCATTTACAATTTCCTCAACACGAGACTTTATTCCAACGTATTTTTCCTTATAAACACTTTCGGTTGTACCATTCAACTCACTAGATACCTTTTCAACAAAGTTGCGGATGAACTCTGACTCAGGCCTGTGAGATAGATTGAACCAAAATCTTTTCGTGAGTCAACGCAGACAAAGGCAAACCAAAAGGAGATATGCAAGTGTTGTTATTTTGCTTGTTCATCTTAAGAAAGGAAGCTCTGCAATTCAAAATGATGACACGGTTGAGCTTGAGTTGCTTGGTGAAATCCGAGGATGCATCTAGAAAGGAATTATCTAAAAATGAATCAAATCTAGAGAGAAGACAAACAAAACCAAAAATGAAACAGAAAAATGTTAAGCATACTGCATCTCCTGATGATCCTCTAGCCACTATCAAGAAGAAGCAACAAGAAGTGCACAAGTATCCTGATGATCCTACTGCTCCTACAACAGATGTTTCAGCAACACATCACGAGTGCGCTCAAGTGCACTCTTCAGAGAGATCCACTAGCAACGACTAGTAGTAACGGTTACTTGCCATCTTGGGTTGGCTCGAGCCCAGTCACGATCCACCATGAGACATCTACTCCTACTGCAACTCCTCTTATTTCTCTTCTATCATTGAATGCAAACATAATGTAATTTGGTTGCATTCAATCACATCTCATGTGATTATTTCTAATTAGATCTCTCGTGTGTATTAAGTCTTCTATTGTATTGATTTACTTAGATAGTTATCCCAACTTATCTTGTTAAGTTTGATAATTGATTGTACTTGTAACCCTTTTCTTTTTTTTTTTTTTTTTTTTTTTTTTTTTATCAAACTACACCTCAAATCTCTCCTGCTTCTTCGTCAACCTGTTTGCCATTGGCAATTCCCACAACCCTTTCGGCACCAACCTTCTCTCCACCAACACTTTCCCAATTCAATGGAAAGCTTGAAGGTCCAAACTACCTTGGTTGGACAAAACCATTATCCCTATCTTTGCACACTCACGATCTGGTAGGCATTGTTGATGGAACTGAATCCTGCCCTCCAAAATTCCTCAAAGATGACATTCGAGCTTGGTAAATCGAACATTTGATTGTAGATAGATCTAAAAAACCAGCTATTCTTATCCACAACAATTTTGCCTCCTATAAATATCCCACCCTTTCGCCCCTCAGCCAGTTTGCTCAGTGAAACCCTTGTGTGAGTGTGTGAGGATGTTTTGGTGGAAGAGATGTGGTTTTTGGTGGTTTTGCTTTCAATGAGGTAACCTTCTTACCTAAACTCATTCTTTATCTTGTTGTTATGATGTTTCGGTGTCTTTCACAGCTTAAATTGTAGGTTATACACATGTACTTACTTAATAGTGATGTAAGACTCTTGATTTTATATTTCAATCAAATAAAAATCATAATTCTAAACAATAAAAAAAATAAAATACAAAGCAAAATAATGCTAAAGGAACGATCTTCTATTAGCCCACTAAAAATCCACCAAATTTTGAAGTTGCAATTTTTATTAAAGAAAAGACATACAACAATAGCAAAAAAAAAAAAAAAAAAAACTACATAAACAATTAATACCCAATCACAATTCTTATCAAAGTAACATACACTAACCTGAAAGAATGGTAGCAGAAACATAAGTGAGAGAAAGAGAGAGGCATGGAGAGGGAAAGAGAGAGAGGGAGATGTGGTATTTAATAATGACAACTTTAAATCTTGAAATTTGAACTAGTGACAACTTTTTTCTTAATTAAGCAATAATATATATTTAGTGCTACTTGTAAAACTCCAAATAAATATAGATTTAGAGTACTAATGAGTCTATTTTGCACTCAGAAAAAGAAAAAGGAAAAAAAAAAAAAAAATCAGTAGAAGAAGATCGGTAAATCTTACTCATCATTTAAATGGTCTCCGCTGAGGTCGGCCACTCTTCTCAAAGCACTTCTCCACCTTTGCACCTTCTCTATCTTCTCCTTGGAACGTTCGTCATGATTAGCAAAGGCATCTTCCTTCTCTTTCTTCTCCTTGGAACGTTTGTCATGTTTAGCAAAGGCAGCTTCAAAAGTCCCCTTCAGAAGCCGCACGTCATGAATAGGATCCACGTGGTAGAAAATGGGAAAAACTCTCATCCTTCCTGCGTCCATGCATTCAACGATCTTTGCAAGTTCTTCTAAGCACCAAGTGGAAGATGCATAATTTTCTGACAAAATAACAACTGCCATTCTCGATTTCTCGATTGCATTTAAGAGTTCCAAAATGGGTTTTCCTGCATCAAGTCGTTCCGTGTCCCTAAAGGTTACAATCTCTTTATCTCTCAAAGCGGTATAGAGATGGTCGGTAAAATTATTGCGGGTGTCACCCCCTCTGAAACTGAGGAAAACATCGTATTCCCTCAGGGATTCAGGAGGTGATGGGGCAGTTTGAGTATTGGTAGTGGAATTAGCCATGGGAAAAGCTTCTTAGAGATAAGACTCTAAGACATTATTATACAATGTCATGAGCGGAAAGAAGCTAGCAAGCATTCTGCAGCTAAATGGGTGAAGGAGAATTAAGGCGTAAAGGCGTCATCTGGAATCACAGAATAAAAAAAATAAAAATAAAAAAAAGCAAACAAACTTTTTTCTTTTGTTGTTATAACATGGATCAGGCTCCTATCCTTATAACATTAGACTTTTAAATGGGGATGAAAATGCAAATGCGAATATGTTTATTTTGCAAATCCCAACATATTCGCATATACAAAAAAAATGAGGATAATAATTTTTTATATACTTATTCGCATTTGCATGCATAATTTTTATTATCTACATCGACAAAGTTGGAATATGATTCTTTCTAGTTCATTATGGACTGGAGAATATTCAGTTCATGACTGAAATTTCTTTTTAGAAATCTTACAGCCACAAAGAGGACACCTGTCCTACTACCAAAAAAATAATATAAAAATAATATTTCAGATTAAAAAAAATAATAAATAAATTTATGAAAAAATAAGGGGTGGCTGGCCACCTCATTTTGGTCATAGGGGTGGACGGACCACTCTATTTTAGTTGGGGGTGGCTTGAGAGCCACCCCGATGGCCGGCCAGGGGTGGCCGGACCACCACATGGCACTTGGGGTGGTACAACCACCCCCTAAACCCAAACTAAAATATATATATATATATATATATATATATATATATATATCAAGCTTTGCCTCTTGGGTGCCGTTCAAGACCTAAGTTATTCAGGTCTCTGGGTGGTCCCGCCACCCCCAAGGGCCAAATGAATTTTTTTTAAGATTTGGCCTCCTTGGGTATTTGGATCGTCACTGGGTGGCCCCCATACAAAGAATTTTTTATTATTATTATTTTTAGATCTGGTCTTTAGAGGTGGCCGAACCACCCCAAGGGCCATGGGGTGGCTTCGGCCACCTCAGACCGCCCAACCCCAATTGGGGTGGTCCGGTCACCCCCAATGGGTGGCTAGCCACCCCTTAATTTTTTATAATTTTTTTTTAAAAAAATATATAATATATTTTTATTTTTTTATTAATGG